>NC_051861.1:63242203-63262412 GCF_015732765.1 Culex quinquefasciatus | reverse complement strand
ATTTTGGTATTTTTGTATTTTTGATATTTTTGTATTTTGTATTTTTGTATTTTTGTATTTTTGTATTTTTGTATTTTTGTATTTTTGTATTTTGTATTTTGTATTTTGTATTTTTGTATTTTGTATTTTTGTATTTTGTATTTTTGTATTTTTGTATTTTTGTATTTTTGTATTTTTGTATTTTTGTATTTTTGTATTTTGTATTTTTGTATTTTTGTATTTTTGTATTTTGTATTTTTGTATTTTGTGTGTATTTTTGTATTTTGTATTTTGTATTTTTATGTATTTTTGTATTTTTGTATTTTTGTATTTTTGTATTTTTTGTATTTTTGTATTTTTGTATTTTTGTATTTTTGTTTTTGTATTTTTGTATTTTTGTATTTTTGTATTTTTGTATTTTGTATTTTTGTATTTTTGTAATTTTTGTATTTTTGTATTTTTGTATTTTTGTATTTTGTGTTTTGTATTTTTGTATTTTTGTATTTTTGTATTTTGTATTTTTGTATGTATTTTTGTATTTTGTATTTTTGTATTTTGTATTTTTGTATTTTTGTATTTTTGTATTTTGTATTTTTATTTTTGTATTTTTAATATTTTTTGTATTTTTGTATTTTGTATTTTGTATTTTTGTATTTTTGTATTTTTGTATTTTTGTATTTTTGTATTTTTGTATTTTTGTATTTTTGTATTTTTGTATTTTTGTATTTTTGTATTTTTGTATTTTTGTATTTTGTATTTTGTATTTTGTATTTTTGTATTTTTATTTTTGTATTTTTGTATTTTTGTATTTTTGTGTTTTGTATTTTTGTATTTTGTATTTTTGTATTTTTGTATTTTTTGTATTTTTGTATTTTTGTATTTTTGTATTTTTGTATTTTTGTATTTTTGTATTTTGTATTTTTGTATTTTTGTATTTTTTGTATTTTTGTATTTTGTATTTTGTATTTTTGTATTTTGTATTTTTGTATTTTTGTATTTTTGTATTTTTGTATTTTTGTATTTTGTATTTTGTATTTTTGTATTTTTGTATTTTTGTATTTTTGTATTTTTGTATTTTTGTATTTTTGTATTTTTGTATTTTTGTATTTTTGTATTTTGTATTTTGTATTTTGTATTTTTGTATTTTTTTGTATTTTTGTATTTTTGTATTTTTGTGTTTTTGTATTTTTATTTTTGTATTTTTGTATTTTGTATTTTGTATTTTTGTATTTTTGTATTTTTGTATTTTGTATTTTGTATTTTTGTATTTTGTATTTTTGTATTTTGTATTTTTGTATTTTTGTATTTTGTATTTTTGTATTTTGTATTTTTGTATTTTTGTATTTTTGTATTTTTGTATTTTTGTATTTTTGTATTTTTGTATTTTTGTATTTTTGTATTTTTGTATTTTTGTATTTTTGTAGTTTTGTATTTTTGTATTTTTGTATTTTTGTATTTTTGTATTTTTGTATTTTTGTATTTTTGTATTTTTGTATTTTTGTATTTTTGTATTTTTGTATTTTTGTATTTTTGTATTTTTGTATTTTTGTATTTTTGTATTTTTGTATTTTTGTATTTTTGTATTTTTGTATTTTTGTATTTTTGTATTTTTGTATTTTTGTATTTTTGTATTTTTGTGTTTTGTATTTTTGTATTTTTGTATTTTTGTATTTTTGTATTTTTGTATTTTGTATTTTTGTATTTTGTATTTTTGTATTTTTGTATTTTTGTATTTTTGTATTTTGTATTTTTGTATTTTTGTATTTTGTATTTTTGTATTTTTGTATTTTGTATTTTGTATTTTTGTATTTTTGTATTTTGTATTTTTGTATTTTTGTATTTTTGTATTTTTGTATTTTTGTATTTTTGTATTTTTGTATTTTTGTATTTTTGTATTTTTGTATTTTTGTATTTTTGTATTTTTGTATTTTTGTATTTTTGTGTTTTTGTATTTTTTGTATTTTTGTATTTTTGTATTTTTGTATTTTTGTATTTTTGTATTTTTGTATTTTTGTATTTTTGTATTTTTGTATTTTTGTATTTTTGTATTTTTTGTATTTTTGTATTTTTGTATTTTTTGTATTTTTGTATTTTTGTATTTTTGTATTTTTGTATTTTTGTATTTTTGTATTTTTGTATTTTTGTATTTTTGTATTTTTGTATTTTTGTATTTTTGTATTTTTGTATTTTTGTATTTTTGTATTTTTGTATTTTTGTATTTTTGTATTTTTGTATTTTTGTATTTTTGTATTTTTGTATTTTTGTATTTTTGTATTTTTGTATTTTTGTATTTTTGTATTTTTGTATTTTTGTATTTTTGTATTTTGTATTTTTTGTATTTTTGTATTTTTTGTATTTTTGTATTTGTATTTTGTATTTTGTATTTTTGTATTTTTGTATTTTTGTATTTTGTATTTTTTTGTATTTTTGTATTTTGTATTTTTTGTATTTTTGTATTTTGTATTTTTGTATTTTTGTATTTTTGTATTTTTGTATTTTTGTATTTTTGTATTTTGTATTTTGTATTTTTGTATTTTGTATTTTTGTATTTTGTATTTTGTATTTTTGTATTTTGTATTTTTGTATTTTGTATTTTTGTATTTTTTGTATTTTTGTATTTTTGTATTTTTGTATTTTGTATTTTTTGTATTTTGTATTTTTGTATTTTGTATTTTTGTATTTTGTATTTTTGTATTTTTGTATTTTTGTATTTTGTATTTTTGTATTTTGTATTTTTGTATTTTGTATTTTTAATTTTGTATTTTTGTATTTTGTGTATTTTTGTATTTTTGTATTTTTGTATTTTTTGTATTTTGTATTTTGTATTTTTGTATTTTGTATTTTTGTATTTTTGTATTTTTGTATTTTTGTATTTTTGTATTTTGTATTTTTGTATTTTTGTATTTTGTATTTTGTATTTTTTGTATTTTTGTATTTTTGTATTTTTGTATTTTTGTATTTTTGTATTTTTGTGTATTTTTGTATTTTGTATTTTTGTATTTTTGTATTTTTGTATTTTTGTATTTTGTATTTTTGTATTTTTGTATTTTTGTATTTTTGTATTTTTGTATTTTTGTGTATTTTTGTATTTTTGTATTTTGTATTTTGTATTTTGTATTTTTGTATTTTGTATTTTTGTATTTTGTATTTTTGTATTTTTGTATTTTGTATTTTGTATTTTTGTGTATTTTTTGTATTTTTGTATTTTAGTGTTTTTGTATTTTTGTATTTTTGTAATTTTGTATTTTTGTAGTGTATGTATTTTTGTATTTTTGTATTTTTGTATTTTTGTATTTTTGTATTTTTGTATTTTTGTATTTTTGTATTTTTGTATTTTTGTATTTTTGTATTTTTGTATTTTTGTGTATTTTTGTATTTTTGTATTTTTGTATTTTTGTATTTTGTGTTTTTGTATTTTTGTATTTTTGTATTTTTGTATTTTTGTATTTTGTATTTTTGTATTTTTGTATTTTTTGTATTTTTGTATTTTTGTATTTTTTGTATTTTTGTATTTTTGTATTTTTGTATTTTTGGTAATTTTTGTATTTTTGTATTTTTGTATTTTGTATTTTGTATTTTTGTATTTTTGTATTTTTGTATTTTTGTATTTTTGTATTTTGTATTTTGTATTTTTGTATTTTGTATTTTGTATTTTGTATTTTTGTATTTTTGTATTTTTGTATTTTTGTATTTTTGTATTTTTGTGTATTTTTGTATTTTTGTATTTTTGTATTTTTGTATTTTTGTATTTTTGTATTTTTGTATTTTTGTATTTTGTATTTTTGTATTTTTGTATTTTTGTATTTTGTATTTTGTATTTTTGTATTTTGTATTTTGTATTTTTGTATTTTTGTATTTTTGTATTTTGTATTTTTGCTATTTTTGTATTTTTGTATTTTGTATTTTTGTATTTTTGTATTTTTGTATTTTTGTATTTTGTATTTTGTATTTTTGTATTTTGTATTTTTGTATTTTTGTATTTTTGTATTTTGTATTTTTTGTATTTTTGTATTTTTGTATTTTTGTATTTTGTATTTTGTATTTTGTATTTTGTATTTTTGTATTTTTTGTATTTTGTATTTTGTATTTTGTATTTTTGTATTTTTGTATTTTGTATTTTGTATTTTTGTATTTTTGTATTTTTGTATTTTTGTATTTTGTATTTTTGTATTTTGTATTTTGTATTTTTTGTATTTTTGTATTTTGTATTTTGTATTGCTGTATTTTTGTATTTTTGTATTTTGTATTTTTGTATTTTTGTATTTTTGTATTTTGTATTTTTTGTATTTTTGTATTTTTGTATTTTTGTATTTTTGTATTTTGTATTTTTGTATTTTTGTATTTTGTATTTTTGTATTTTTGTATTTTTTGTATTTTTGTATTTTTGTATTTTGTATTTTTGTATTTTGTATTTTTGTATTTTGTATTTTTGTGTATTTTGTATTTTTGTATTTTTGTATTTTTGTATTTTTGTATTTTGTATTTTGTATTTTTGTATTTTTGTATTTTGTATTTTGTATTTTTGTATTTTTGTATTTTGTATTTTTGTATTTTTGTATTTTTGTATTTTTGTATTTTTGTATTTTTGTATTTTTGTATTTTTGTATTTTTGTATTTTTGTATTTTTGTATTTTTGTATTTTTGTATTTTTGTATTTTTGTATTTTTGTATTTTTGTATTTTTGTATTTTTGTATTTTGTATTTTTGTGTATTTTTGTATTTTTGTATTTTGTATTTTTTTGTATTTTTTGTATTTTTGTATTTTGTATTTTTGTATTTTTGTATTTTTGTATTTTTGTATTTTGTATTTTTGTATTTTGTATTTTTGTATTTTTGTATTTTTGTATTTTTGTATTTTTTTGTATTTTTGTATTTTTGTATTTTTGTATTTTTGTATTTTGTATTTTTGTATTTTTGTATTTTTGTAATTTTTGTATTTTTGTATTTTTGTATTTTTGTATTTTGTATTTTTGTATTTTTGTATTTTTGTATTTTGTGTATTTTGTATTTTTGTATTTTGTATTTTGTATTTTTTGTATTTTTGTATTTTTGTATTTTTTGTATTTTTGTATTTTGTATTTTTGTATTTTTGTATTTTTTGTATTTTGTATTTTTGTATTTTTGTATTTTTGTATTTTTGTATTTTTGTATTTTTGTATTTTTGTATTTTTGTATTTTTGTATTTTTGTATTTTTGTATTTTTGTATTTTTGTATTTTTGTATTTTTTGTATTTTTATGTATTGTATTTTTGTATTTTTGTATTTTGTATTTTGTATTTTTGTATTTTGTATTTTTGTATTTTTGTATTTTTGTATTTTTGTATTTTTTGTAATTTTTGAATTTTTGTATTTTTGTATTTTTGTATTTTGTATTTTTGTATTTGTATTTTTGTATTTTTGTATTTTGTATTTTTGTATTTTGTATTTTTGTATTTTTGTGTTTTTGTATTTTGTATTTTGTATTTTTGTATTTTTGTATTTTTGTATTTTTGTATTTTTTGTATTTTGTATTTTTGTATTTTTGTATTTTTGTATTTTTGTATTTTGTATTTTTGTATTTTTTGTATTTTTGTATTTTGTATTTTGTATTTTGTATTTTGTATTTTGTATTTTGTATTTTTTGTATTTTTGTATTTTTTGTATTTTTTGTATTTTTTGTATTTTTTGTATTTTTTGTATTTTTTGTATTTTTTGTATTTTTGTATTTTTGTATTTTTGTATTTTTGTATTTTTGTATTTTTGTATTTTTGTATTTTTGTATTTTTGTATTTTTGTATTTTTGTATTTTTGTATTTTTGTATTTTTGTATTTTTGTATTTTTGTATTTTTGTATTTTTGTATTTTGTATTTTTGTATTTTTGTATTTTGTATTTTTGTATTTTTGTATTTTTGTATTTTTGTATTTTTGTATTTTGTATTTTTGTATTTTTGTATTTTTGTATTTTTGTATTTTTGTATTTTTGTATTTTTGTATTTTTGTATTTTTGTATTTTGTATTTTTGTATTTTTGTATTTTTGTATTTTGTATTTTTGTATTTTTGTATTTTTGTATTTTTGTATTTTTGTATTTTTGTATTTTGTATTTTATTTTTTGTATTTTGTATTTTTGTATTTTTGTATTTTTGTATTTTGTATTTTGTATTTTGTATTTTTGTATTTTTGTATTTTGTATTTTTGTATTTTTGTATTTTTGTATTTTTGTATTTTTGTATTTTTGTATTTTTGTATTTTTGTATTTTTGTATTTTTGTATTTTTGTATTTTTGTATTTTTGTATTTTTGTATTTTTGTATTTTTGTATTTTTGTATTTTTGTATTTTTGTATTTTTGTATTTTTGTATTTTGTATTTTTGTATTTTTGTATTTTGTATTTTTGTATTTTTGTATTTTTGTATTTTTGTATTTTGTATTTTGTATTTTGTATTTTTGTATTTTGTATTTTTGTATTTTTGTATTTTGTATTTTTGTATTTTTGTATTTTGTATTTTTGTATTTTTGTATTTTTGTATTTTTGTATTTTTGTATTTTTGTATTTTTGTATTTTTGTATTTTTGTATTTTTGTATTTTTGTATTTTTGTATTTTTGTATTTTTGTATTTTTGTATTTTTGTATTTTTGTATTTTTTGTATTTTTGTATTTTTGTATTTTTGTATTTTTGTATTTTTGTATTTTTGTATTTTGTATTTTTGTATTTTATTTTGTATTTTTGTATTTTTGTATTTTTGTATTTTTGTATTTTTGTATTTTTGTATTTTGTATTTTTGTATTTTTTGTATTTTTGTATTTTTGTATTTTTGTATTTTTGTATTTTTGTATTTTGTATTTTTGTATTTTTGTATTTTGTATTTTTGTATTTTGTATTTTTTTGTATTTTTGTATTTTTGTATTTTGTATTTTTTGTATTTTTGTATTTTTGAGTTCAATTTGTTGGGTGGTGGCGCGCGAGTCAATTATGTGGCATTGTGTGTGAAAAGAAAAGAATTTTATTTCGTGTTTCATCCTGGTTGGCTTGCCCACAAGCAGAAGAAAATCAGTTCAATTTGTTGGGTGGTGACGCGCGGTCAATTATGTGGCATTGTGTGTGAAAAAGAATCTTATTTCGTGTTTCATCCTGGTTGGCTTGCCCACAAGCAAAAGAAAATCAGTTCAATTTGTTGGGCGGTGACGCGCGGTCAATTATGTGGCATTGTGTGTGAAAAGAAAAGAATTTTATTTCGTGTTTCATCCTGGTTGGCTTGCCCACAAGCAGAAGAAAATCAGTTCAATTTGTTGGGTGGTGACGCGCGGTCAATTATGTGGCATTGTGTGTGAAAAGAAAAGAATTTTATTTCGTGTTTCATCCTGGTTGGCTTGCCCACAAGCAGAAGAAAATCAGTTCAATTTGTTGGGTGGTGACGCGCGGTCAATTATGTGGCATTGTGTGTGAAAAGAAGAGAATTTTATTTCGTGTTTCATCCTGGTTGGCTTGCCCACAAGCAGAAGAAAATCAGTTCAATTTGTTGGGTGGTGACGCGCGGTCAATTATGTGGCATTGTGTGTGAAAAGAAAAGAATTTTATTTCGTGTTTCATCCTGGTTGGCTTGCCCACAAGCAGAAAAAAATCAGTTCAATTTGTTGGGTGGTGACGCGCGGTCAATTATGTGGCATTGTGTGTGAAAAGAAGAGAATCTTATTTCTTGTTTCATCGTGGTTGGCTTGCCCACAAGCAGAAGAAAATCAGTTCAATTTGTTGGGTGGTGACGCGCGGTCAATTATGTGGCATTGTGTGTGAAAAGAAAAAAATCTTATTTCGTGTTTCATCCTGGTTGGCTTGCCCACAAGCAGAAGAAAATTAGTTCAATTTGTTGGGTGGTGACGCGCGGTCAACTATGTGGCATTGTGTGTGAAAAGAAGAGAATTTTATTTCGTGTTTCATCCTGGTTGGCTTGCCCACAAGCAGAAGAAAATCAGTTCAATTTGTTGGGTGGTGACGCGCGGTCAATTATGTGGCATTGTGTGTGAAAAGAAGAGAATTTTATTTCGTGTTTCATCCTGGTTGGCTTGCCCACAAGCAGAAGAAAATCAGTTCAATTTGTTGGGTGGTGACGCGCGGTCAATTATGTGGCATTGTGTGTGAAAAGAAGAGAATTTTATTTCGTGTTTCATCCTGGTTGGCTTGCCCACAAGCAGAAGAAAATCAGTTCAATTTGTTGGGTGGTGACGCGCGGTCAATTATGTGGCATTGTGTGTGAAAAGAAAGAATTTTATTTCGTGTTTCATCCTGGTTGGCTTGCCCACAAGCAGAAGAAAATCAGTTCAATTTGTTGGGTGGTGACGCGCGGTCAATTATGTGGCATTGTGTGTGAAAAGAAGAGAATTTTATTTCGTGTTTCATCCTGGTTGGCTTGCCCACAAGCAGAAGAAAATAAGTTCAATTTGTTGGGTGGTGACGCGCGGTCAATTATGTGGCATTGTGTGTGAAAAGAAAAGAATTTTATTTCGTGTTTCATCCTGGTTGGCTTGCCCACAAGCAGAAGAAAATCAGTTCAATTTGTTGGGTGGTGACGCGCGGTCAATTATGTGGCATTGTGTGTGAAAAGAAAAGAATCTTATTTCGTGTTTCATCCTGGTTGGCTTGCCCACAAGCAGAAGAAAATCAGTTCAATTTGTTGGGTGGTGACGTGCGGTCAATTATGTGGCATTGTGTGTGAAAAGAAGAGAATTTTATTTCGTGTTTCATCCTGGTTGGCTTGCCCACAAGCAGAAGAAAATCAGTTCAATTTGTTGGGTGGTGACGCGCGGTCAATTATGTGGCATTGTGTGTAAAAAGAAAAGAATTTTATTTCGTGTTTTATCCTGGTTGGCTTGCCCACAAGCAGAAAAAAATCAGTTCAATTTGTTGGGTGGTGACGCGCGGTCAATTATGTGGCATTGTGTGTGAAAAGAAGAGAATTTTATTTCGTGTTTCATCCTGGTTGGCTTGCCCACAAGCAGAAGAAAATCAGTTCAATTTGTTGGGTGGTGACGCGCGGTCAATTATGTGGCATTGTGTGTAAAAAGAAAAGAATTTTATTTCGTGTTTTATCCTGGTTGGCTTGCCCACAAACAGAAAAAAATCAGTTCAATTTGTTGGGTGGTGACGCGCGGTCAATTATGTGGCATTGTGTGTGAAAAGAAGAGAATTTTATTTCGTGTTTCATCCTGGTTGGCTTGCCCACAAGCAGAAGAAAATCAGTTCAATTTGTTGGGTGGTGACGCGCGGTCAATTATGTGGCATTGTGTGTGAAAAGAAAAGAATCTTATTTCGTGTTTCATCCTGGTTGGCTTGCCCACAAGCAGAAGAAAATCAGTTCAATTTGTTGGGTGGTGACGCGCGGTCAATTATGTGGCATTGTGTGTGAAAAGAAAAGAATTTTATTTCGTGTTTCATCCTGATTGGCTTGCTCAAGTCCTTCCTACATCATCGTTGATCGGGAGGCACGACGTCGTGTGAATTGTTGCATTAAAATAAGTTTAAGTATTACTGTAAATGACTGTAAAAAGTCCTTCCTATATCATCAATGTCGTCTGGGTAATCGTGATGAAAAATTACATTTATTCAGTATTTAAATACCTGTGCGCGAGTGTTTTGGTGTGCTAATTAGAAAGACCTTCCCATAGCATCGTTGCTCGGAAGGCTCGCCGACAGGTTTGTTATGAAAGTCCTCCCCATAGCATCGTAGCTCGGGAGGCATCGAAAAGCCAATACCTTATCCTACTAACCCAAAAAAAAAAATCACGTGATGCTTGAAGGAGATGCTGTGGATTCAACGGTCTCAAGCGGTATCAACAAGTATATAGCGAAAAACTATGTGCTTGATGAGTCTGCAACTTCAACTATCGGAATAACATTCCTCCCTTTTGTTGAACTGCAGGCTTCTTGGGAGGGCGCCGGTATTGACTAATAAAGTCGGGGTCTTCAGGGGTTAAACAGTGAACGGATGGTTGGCTCCCACTGATCATTTTTGATTCATTGTTTAACTTCAGCTGATCTGTCAATAACGGAGTAGCAGCTACTTGTATTTTTGTATTTTTGTATTTTTGTATTTTTGTATTTTTATATTTTTGTATTTTTGTATTTTTGTATTTTTGTATTTTTGTATTTTTGTATTTTTGTATTTTTGTATTTTTGTATTTTTGTATTTTTGTATTTTTGTATTTTTGTATTTTTGTATTTTTGTATTTTTGTATTTTTGTATTTTTGTATTTTTGTATTTTTGTATTTTTGTATTTTTGTATTTTTAGATTTTTATATTTTTGTATTTTTGTATTTTTGTATTTTTGTATTTTTGTATTTTTGTATTTTTATTTTTGTATTTTTGTATTTTTGTATTTTTGTATTTTTGTATTTTTGTATTTTTGTATTTTTGTATTTTTGTATTTTTGTATTTTTGTATTTTTGTATTTTTGTATTTTTGTATTTTTGTATTTTTGTATTTTTGTATTTTTGTATTTTTGTATTTTTGTATTTTGTATTTTTGTATTTTTGTATTTTGTATTTTTGTATTTTTGTATTTTTGTATTTTTGTATTTTTGTATTTTTGTATTTTGTATTTTTGTATTTTTGTATTTTGTATTTTTGTATTTTTGTATTTTTGTATTTTTGTATTTTTGTATTTTTGTATTTTTGTATTGTTGTATTTTTGTATTTTGTATTCTTGTATTTTGTATTTTTGTATTCTTGTATTTTTGTATTTTTGTATTTTTGTATTTTTGTATTTTGTATTTTGTATTTTTGTATTTTTGTATTTTGTATTTTTGTATTTTGTATTTTTGTATTTTGTATTTTTGTATTTTTGTATTTTTGTATTTTTGTATTTTTGTATTTTTGTATTTTTGTATTTTGTATTTTTGTATTTTTGTATTTTTGTATTTTTGTATTTTTGTATTTTGTATTTTTGTATTTTTGTATTTTTGTATTTTTGTATTTTTGTATTTTTGTATTTTTGTATTTTTATTTTTGTATTTTGTATTTTTGTATTTTGTATTTTTGTATTTTGTATTTTTGTATTTTGTATTTTTGTATTTTGTATTTTGTATTTTGTATTTTTGTATTTTTGTATTTTTGTATTTTTGTATTTTGTATTTTGTATTTTTGTATTTTTGTATTTTTGTATTTTTGTATTTTTGTATTTTGTATTTTGTATTTTTGTATTTTTGTATTTTTGTATTTTTGTATTTTGTATTTTTGTATTTTTGTATTTTGTATTTTTGTATTTTTGTATTTTGTATTTTTGTATTTTGTATTTTTGTATTTTTGTATTTTTGTATTTTTATATTTTTGTATTTTTGTATTTTTGTATTTTGTATTTTGTATTTTTGTATTTTTGTATTTTTGTATTTTTGTATTTTTGTATTTTTGTATTTTGTATTTTGTATTTTTGTATTTTTGTATTTTTGTATTTTTGTATTTTTGTATTTTTGTATTTTTGTATTTTTGTATTTTGTATTTTTGTATTTTTGTATTTTTGTATTTTTGTATTTTGTATTTTTGTATTTTTGTATTTTTGTATTTTTGTATTTTTATTTTTGTATTTTGTATTTTTGTATTTTTGTATTTTTGTATTTTTGTATTTTTGTATTTTGTATTTTTGTATTTTTGTATTTTGTATTTTTGTATTTTGTATTTTGTATTTTTGTATTTTGTATTTTTGTATTTTGTATTTTTGTATTTTGTATTTTTGTATTTTTGTATTTTTGTATTTTGTATTTTTGTATTTTTGTATTTTTGTATTTTGTATTTTTGTATTTTGTATTTTTGTATTTTTGTATTTTTGTATTTTTGTATTTTTGTATTTTGTATTTTTGTATTTTTGTATTTTTGTATTTTGTATTTTGTATTTTTGTATTTTTGTATTTTGTATTTTTGTATTTTTGTATTTTTGTATTTTGTATTTTATGTTTTTGTATTTTGTATTTTGTATTTTTGTATTTTTGTATTTTGTATTTTTGTATTTTTGTATTTTGTATTTTTGTATTTTTGTATTTTGTATTTTTGTATTTTTGTATTTTTGTATTTTGTATTTTTGTATTTTTGTATTTTTGTATTTTTGTATTTTTGTATTTTGTATTTTTGTATTTTTGTATTTTTGTATTTTGTATTTTTGTATTTTTGTATTTTTGTATTTTTGTATTTTTGTATTTTTGTATTTTTGTATTTTTGTATTTTTGTATTTTTGTATTTTTGTATTTTTGTATTTTTGTATTTTGTATTTTTGTATTTTTGTATTTTTGTATTTTTGTATTTTGTATTTTTGTATTTTTGTATTTTTGTATTTTTGTATTTTTGTATTTTGTATTTTTGTATTTTTGTATTTTTGTATTTTGTATTTTTGTATTTTTGTATTTTTGTATTTTTGTATTTTTGTATTTTTGTATTTTGTATTTTTGTATTTTTGTATTTTGTATTTTTGTATTTTTGTATTTTTGTATTTTTGTATTTTGTATTTTTGTATTTTTGTATTTTTGTATTTTGTATTTTTGTATTTTGTATTTTTGTATTTTGTATTTTTGTATTTTTGTATTTTGTATTTTTGTATTTTGTATTTTTGTATTTTTGTATTTTTGTATTTTTGTATTTTTGTATTTTGTATTTTTGTATTTTTGTATTTTTGTATTTTTGTATTTTTGTATTTTGTATTTTTGTATTTTTGTATTTTGTATTTTTGTATTTTTGTATTTTTGTATTTTTGTATTTTTGTATTTTTGTATTTTGTATTTTGTATTTTTGTATTTTTGTATTTTTGTATTTTTGTATTTTTGTATTTTTGTATTTTTGTATTTTTGTATTTTTGTATTTTTGTATTTTTGTATTTTTGTATTTTGTATTTTGTATTTTTGTATTTTTGTATTTTTGTATTTTGTATTTTTGTATTTTTGTATTTTTGTATTTTGTATTTTTGTATTTTTGTATTTTGTATTTTTGTATTTTGTATTTTTGTATTTTTGTATTTTGTATTTTTGTATTTTGTATTTTTGTATTTTTGTATTTTGTATTTTTGTATTTTTGTATTTTTGTATTTTTGTATTTTTGTATTTTGTATTTTTGTATTTTTGTATTTTTGTATTTTGTATTTTTGTATTTTTGTATTTTTGTATTTTTGTATTTTTGTATTTTTGTATTTTGTATTTTTGTATTTTTGTATTTTTGTATTTTTGTATTTTTGTATTTTTGTATTTTTGTATTTTTGTATTTTTGTATTTTGTATTTTTGTATTTTGTATTTTTGTATTTTGTATTTTGTATTTTGTATTTTTGTATTTTGTATTTTTGTATTTTTGTATTTTTGTATTTTGTATTTTTGTATTTTTGTATTTTGTATTTTTGTATTTTGTATTTTTGTATTTTTGTATTTTTGTATTTTTGTATTTTTGTATTTTTGTATTTTTGTATTTTGTATTTTTGTATTTTTGTATTTTTGTATTTTTGTATTTTTGTATTTTTGTATTTTTGTATTTTTGTATTTTTGTATTTTGTATTTTGTATTTTTGTATTTTTGTATTTTTGTATTTTGTATTTTTGTATTTTTGTATTTTTGTATTTTTGTATTTTTGTATTTTTGTATTTTGTATTTTGTATTTTTGTATTTTTGTATTTTTGTATTTTTGTATTTTTGTATTTTTGTATTTTTGTATTTTTGTATTTTTGTATTTTTGTATTTTTGTATTTTTGTATTTTGTATTTTTGTATTTTTGTATTTTTGTATTTTTGTATTTTTGTATTTTTGTATTTTTGTATTTTTGTATTTTTGTATTTTGTATTTTGTATTTTTGTATTTTTGTATTTTTGTATTTTTGTATTTTTGTATTTTTGTATTTTGTATTTTTGTATTTTTGTATTTTTGTATTTTGTATTTTTGTATTTTTGTATTTTGTATTTTTGTATTTTGTATTTTTGTATTTTTGTATTTTTGTATTTTTGTATTTTTGTATTTTGTATTTTTGTATTTTTGTATTTTTGTATTTTTGTATTTTTGTATTTTTGTATTTTTGTATTTTTGTATTTTGTATTTTTGTATTTTTGTATTTTTGTATTTTTGTATTTTTGTATTTTGTATTTTTGTATTTTGTATTTTTGTATTTTTGTATTTTTGTATTTTTGTATTCAGGGCTGCGGAGTCGGGTCATTGTTCAAGCGACTCCGACTCCGACTCCGACTCCGGCTTTCTGAGATTAGCCGACTCCGACTCCGACTCCGGCTCCGGCTTTCAGCTCCAACCGACTCCGACTCCAACTCCGACTCCGGCTTTCTGAGATTAGCCGACTCCGACTCTGACTCCGGCTTTCTAAAAATGGTTGGCTCCGACTCCAACTCCACATATTTTTAAATGTTTCAAAAGTTAGATAGAAAACATTGATAAATAGAATTATTTATTAGTTATTGTAACAGAAATCAAAAAATATCTCCAGTTTTAAAGACATTTTCAGAAGAACAGTTTGGTAAGTAAATTTGGATTTATTTACTTAACCTCAAATTTTCATTAAATTTATTAAAAGCGTAAATATTAATTTGTTATGTTTTGAATGATCATTAAAAGAAAGCTGGCCTCTAGGGGTCGGACAGATAGGTCAGTATACTATTAACATATTAAAATACTTGGTCAACGCATCGACATTTCGTTAATATATTGACGAGATCCTACCATGATCTAGGAACCTTAATCTGTTGAAATGTCAGATGAAATCAAACCAAAACAAAATAAACAATTCGCAACGTCATGCAAAGGTACTGAAAAACCCACGGAATCGGTGACGGCAACCTCCAAGCCGGTTGTTGGCAGCGTTTACGGTTGATGGTCACCCGGCCGCAACGACATCTTGCGGCACCGAAAATATCCGGGTAGGTGGTGAGGAAGGAGAGTGTTTGACCAAGGAGTGGAAGGAACGCAGTCATGGTGATTCTGCCGGATGTTGGAGAATTAGGACAAAACTAACTGGTGAATCAAAAGTTAAATTAACATTCCTGGACCGTTGTTATGCTGCCCGGAGGTGAGTTGCTTGAGAATCATGTTTGGTCATGAGTTGTTGAAAGATTCCCGTATTTTTAGGTTAAATTGTTCGAGATGGCCTGAACGATTGAAGAATTCAGCGAGTGGATCTATGGTCTCGGAGGAGGAATGGACAGATAAACCTACTGGTGATTTGATAATGTGATAATGCTTTATTCTTGATGGTAATAGTGTCGAAAAATATACTGCAACCGATCTGTTTTTTTTTGGAAAAACACACACACACACACACACACACACACACACACACACACACACACACACACACACACACACACACACACACACGAATATCGTTTTATTTGCACTCCGACGCACTTGCTGAGACAACGTATAGGTACTCTTCGGGAAGGCTCTGATGACCAGCGCATTCCATGCCACCGCGGTCATCTAAAGGTCAAGGGGACCATTGAATTATCAATTGCCACCTTGATTGCAGGCCTCCGTAGTCATCGAAACCTCCACGGAAGTAGTTCTGGTTGTGGTTGTGACGCTCGTGATAAAGGCACTCACCCTCGCCTTCCGTTCATCCTAGAACCGATCCCCACATCGCTCGCCTATTTGACCCGTGTTTTTCACACCACGATGCATCAATTTTACAGTTTTCTTTTATTGATATTCATCTAACCTGCGGGAAGATACACAAAGAGAAGAACCATAGTTCGGATATGCCCCTGGTTCTTTGACTCGGTACGCGTCGCTTCCTAGTGACCACATGCGGTGCCGTCAGCTGGTTTGAGGAAATAAAGTGGGATGATTCGGAAGAACTTTCCTCAAGGAATCTCTTCCTGTTGGTGCTTTTAGACGCCGTTGCCACCACTCCCAGCTGCGTCGTCTTAAGTCCGCCTTCTTTAAATCGTCATCGATAGCTGGCAGGTGCTCCGGAAAGCATTTATTCCCGGTTACTCAGTAATCTACCACGGTGGAGGAATGGACCTACACCTGGCCTCCCGGTTGACAGTATCGGACACACCGGTCATACATAACCACCATTTTTCCATCGCTGCAAGTGGAAATGCTCGCTCTTCCAGGTTCCAGGAATGGTCAAACTGAAACCGGAATGTTCCGGAACCGTTTTTAAATCTGTGTTCCTGATCGCGTACAATCTGTGTTCCGCCTACACTTATTTTTGTCATTTTTTTTTTTATCCGCCAAAAACAATGTTGTTGTTTACCATCTGTCAACTCAAGGTTGAAAAGTGCACGGTGGGAATGCTCACTCAAATTTTCGTTAAAGTATTGACTAGTATATTGATATCTGCGTCAATATATCGACGAACAGTAAAAACTTTAACTCTGTACACCCCCTAGGCTGGCCTTAATGATCGATTTACATTTACATTTAATTTGCTCACTTTCCTTCCTTACGCTACCTTTCCATAAATATTTTTTTATATTATTTTATATTTATTTTTTTTTTTAATTTGACAGAATGAGAAAAATATTACCGGTAGAATACTATTTTGAATTTGATTATTTTAAATAATATTTTAAACATACATTGAAATCCTATCATTTTTGTTATACATTTTTTATCTTGAAATTATATTCTGTCCTGAAATCTTGAGATTTGTTCAACGATAATATGCGACAATATCAAAATAGTTTGCCTAAGGATCAACATTCTCAGAATTTAGGAGAGAAATAGTAAACATTAAGATAATTGATATATTTAACATATTCAATGATTATTTAAAAATTAGTTGCAAGTTTTTTTTTTGATAGGTTTTGTCAGTTTCAAATATTTTAAGCGCAACACTTTGATTTTTGTACTTTGTTATAAACAAATTGTGTATGTTTTGTTCAAGTAATAGATTGTAATAATCGTTGATTATTTGTTGGAAGAGTTTTATTGACAGTGATTTTTATTTCCATAAATAGTGATTATTATTTTTTTCTTTTTATGTACCTAGTAACCTTTTTCCTGAAAATTGATTTACTTAAAACTTCCAAGACATTCGCTATCGGGGTATAAGATGACTGTGTGTGAACTTTTTCAGAACTGAAAGAACTGAATTAAATTTGTATTGAAAGGGTACATACATATAGGCAAAGGAAGCAGTCAAGAATCAATTAATTCTACTACAAAACCAATATTGTTTTAAATTTTTGAGTTATGATGATACTACATACTTGGGTAAGAGTGGATTTACAGGTTATCATTTAATGATCATAGATCTCTAAACAAAATGAAAAATGGCAACGCAGCGACTTGAAAAACAATTAAACATATAAAGTTTTGTGAATTAAGCGGTTTTATAGCAAATATTGAAAAATAAAAAAACATATTTTGGTTGAATTTAAGATAACTCCGACTCCGACTCCAACTCCGGGTTAGCAGAAATTTTCGGCTCCGACTCCAACTCCGACTCCAGTTAATAAAATTTAGCCGACTCCGGCTCCGACTCCGACTCCAGCTGATCGAGTTTTAACGACTCCGACTCCGACTCCAGGTCCCCAAAAAGACCCGACTCCACCGACTCCGGCTCCGACTCCGACTCCGACTCCACAGCCCTGTTTGTATTTTTGTATTTTTGTATTTTTGTATTTTTGTATTTTTGTATTTTTGTATTTTTGTATTTTTGTATTTTTGTATTTTTGTATTTTTGTATTTTTGTATTTTTGTATTTTTGTATTTTTGTATTTTGTATTTTTGTATTTTTGTATTTTTGTATTTTTGTATTTTTGTATTTTTGTATTTTTGTATTTTTGTATTTTTGTATTTTTGTATTTTTGTATTTTTGTATTTTGTATTTTTGTATTTTGTATTTTTGTATTTTGTATTTTTGTATTTTTGTATTTTTGTATTTTGTATTTTTGTATTTTTGTATTTTGTATTTTTGTATTTTTGTATTTTTGTATTTTGTATTTTTGTATTTTTGTATTTTTGTATTTTGTATTTTGTATTTTTGTATTTTTGTATTTTTGTATTTTTGTATTTTTGTATTTTTGTATTTTTGTATTTTTGTATTTTTGTATTTTTGTATTTTTGTATTTTTGTATTTTTGTATTTTGTATTTTTGTATTTTGTATTTTTGTATTTTTGTATTTTTGTATTTTGTATTTTTGTATTTTTGTATTTTTGTATTTTGTATTTTTGTATTTTTGTATTTTTGTATTTTGTATTTTTGTATTTTGTATTTTTGTATTTTTGTATTTTTGTATTTTTGTATTTTTGTATTTTTGTATTTTGTATTTTGTATTTTGTATTTTTGTATTTTTGTATTTTGTATTTTTGTATTTTTGTATTTTTGTATTTTGTATTTTTGTATTTTTGTATTTTTGTATTTTTGTATTTTTGTATTTTTGTATTTTTGTATTTTTGTATTTTTGTATTTTTGTATTTTGTATTTTGTATTTTTGTATTTTTGTATTTTGTATTTTTGTATTTTGTATTTTGTATTTTGTATTTTTGTATTTTTGTATTTTGTATTTTTATTTTTGTATTTTGTATTTTGTATTTTGTATTTTTGTATTTTTGTATTTTTGTATTTTTGTATTTTTGTATTTTTGTATTTTGTATTTTTGTATTTTTGTATTTTTGTATTTTGTATTTTTGTATTTTGTATTTTTGTATTTTTGTATTTTGTATTTTGTATTTTTGTATTTTGTATTTTTGTATTTTTGTATTTTTGTATTTTTGTATTTTTGTATTTTTGTATTTTGTATTTTGTATTTTTGTATTTTTGTATTTTTGTATTTTTGTATTTTGTATTTTTGTATTTTTGTATTTTTGTATTTTGTATTTTTGTATTTTTGTATTTTGTATTTTGTATTTTGTATTTTGTATTTTTGTATTTTTGTATTTTTGTATTTTTGTATTTTTGTATTTTTGTATTTTGTATTTTTGTATTTTTGTATTTTGTATTTTTGTATTTTTGTATTTTGTATTTTGTATTTTTGTATTTTGTATTTTTGTATTTTTGTATTTTTGTATTTTGTATTTTTGTATTTTTGTATTTTTGTATTTTTGTATTTTGTATTTTTGTATTTTTGTATTTTGTATTTTTGTATTTTTGTATTTTGTATTTTTGTATTTTTGTATTTTTGTATTTTTGTATTTTGTATTTTTGTATTTTTGTATTTTTGTATTTTTGTATTTTTGTATTTTGTATTTTTGTATTTTTATTTTTGTATTTTTGTATTTTTGTATTTTTGTATTTTGTATTTTGTATTTTTGTATTTTTGTATTTTTGTATTTTTGTATTTTTGTATTTTTGTATTTTTGTATTTTGTATTTTGTATTTTGTATTTTGTATTTTGTATTTTGTATTTTTGTATTTTTGTATTTTTGTATTTTGTATTTTGTATTTTTGTATTTTTGTATTTTTGTATTTTGTATTTTGTATTTTTGTATTTTGTATTTTTGTATTTTGTATTTTTATTTTTTGTATTTTGTATTTTGTATTTTGTATTTTTGTATTTTGTATTTTTGTATTTTGTATTTTGTATTTTGTATTTTTGTATTTTTGTATTTTTGTATTTTTGTATTTTGTATTTTTGTATTTTTGTATTTTTGTATTTTTGTATTTTTGTATTTTTGTATTTTGTATTTTTGTATTTTTGTATTTTTGTATTTTTGTATTTTTGTATTTTTGTATTTTTGTATTTTGTATTTTGTATTTTTGTATTTTTGTATTTTTGTATTTTGTATTTTGTATTTTTGTATTTTTGTATTTTTGTATTTTTGTATTTTGTATTTTTGTATTTTTGTATTTTGTATTTTTGTATTTTTGTATTTTTGTATTTTTGTATTTTGTATTTTGTATTTTTGTATTTTGTATTTTTGTATTTTTGTATTTTTGTTTTTGTATTTTTGTATTTTTGTATTTTTGTATTTTTGTATTTTGTATTTTGTATTTTTGTATTTTGTATTTTTGTATTTTTGTATTTTGTATTTTTGTATTTTTGTATTTTTGTATTTTTGTATTTTTGTATTTTGTATTTTTGTATTTTTGTATTTTGTATTTTTGTATTTTTGTATTTTTGTATTTTTGTATTTTGTATTTTTGTATTTTTGTATTTTTGTATTTTTGTATTTTGTATTTTTGTATTTTGTATTTTGTATTTTGTATTTTTGTATTTTTGTATTTTTGTATTTTGTATTTTGTATTTTGTATTTTTGTATTTTGTATTTTTGTATTTTTGTATTTTGTATTTTTGTATTTTAGTATTTTAGTATTTTTGTATTTTTGTATTTTTGTAT